>NC_047106.1:133840865-133862425 GCF_902500255.1 Thalassophryne amazonica
GCTTCCTACGGCTTGTGGGTTGGGGCCAGTCTCTCACCGCCGCAACCTTGGCTGGATCAGGAGCGACGGAGTTGGAGGAGATGATGAACCCCAGGAAGGACAAAGACGTGCGGTGGAACTCACACTTCTCGCCCTTCACAAACAGTCGGTTCTCCAACAACCGCTGTAGGACCTGACGTACATGCCTAACATGGGTCTCAGGGTCCGGAGAAAAGATGAGTATATCGTCTAGGTATACGAAGACGAACCGGTGCAGGAAATCCCGCAAGACATCATTAACCAACGCTTGGAAAGTCGCGGGAGCGTTGGTGAGACCGAACGGCATGACCAGGTACTCAAAGTGACCTAACGGGGTGTTAAATGCCGTCTTCCACTCGTCTCCCTTCCGGATCTGAACCAGGTGATACGCATTTCTAAGATCGAGCTTAGTGAATATTCGGGCTCCATGCAGGGGCGTGAACACTGAATCCAACAGGGGCAACGGGTATCAATTGCGAACCGTGATCTCGTTCAGCCCCCTATAATCAATGCATGGATGAAGTCCGCCGTCTTTTTTACCCACAAAAAAGAAACCTGCACCCATCGGGGAGGTGGAATTCCGGATCAACCCGGCGGCTAACGAGTCCCGGATGTAGGTCTCCATTGATTCGCGCTCAGGCCGTGAGAGGTTGTACAGCCTGCTGGACGGGAACTCACTGCCCGGAACCAAATCAATGGCACAATCATAAGGACGGTGGGGGGGAAGGGTGAGCGCCAGATCCTTGCTGAACACGTCGACAAGGTCATGGTACTCCACCGGCACTGTCCCCAGATTGGGCGGGACTCTGACCTCCTCCTTAGCCTGGGAGCCGGGAGGAACCGAGGAACCTAAACACGCCCGATGGCAGGTCTCGCTCCACTGCACCACTACCCCGGAAGGCCAATCGATCCGGGGATTGTGTTTTACCATCCAGGGGAACCCTAAAATCACACGGGAGGTAGCAGGAGTCACAAAAAACTCGATCTCCTCCCGGTGATTTCCTGACACCACCAAAGTTACAGGTGGTGTCTTATGCGTGATCGGAGGGAGTAGGGAGCCATCTAGTGGCCGCACCTGCACAGGCGAGGTGAGCGCCACCAGAGGGAGCCCCACCTCCCTAGCCCATCTGCTGTCCAACAGATTCCCCTCCGAGCCCGTGTCCACCAGTGCTGGGGCCTTCAGGGTTGAGTCCTCATAAAGGATCGTAACTGGGAGTCGTGTGGCAATGTGGGTGTGTCCCACGTGAATGTCTTGGCCCACCCCTAGCCCAGTCTCTAGGGGCGGGCGTTGGTGTTTAACCGCTCGGGGCAGTCTCTTACGTGGTGCTCTATCGAGCCACAAACAAAACAAGCTCCGTGGGCCCGCCTCCTCTGTGCATCTGGTGCCCTAAATGTTGCCCTACTCGTGTCCATAGCTTCGTCAGCAGGGGGAGCTGTGGCCCCACGGAGCGCAGGGGCCGTGGAGCGTGGGGAAGGCGGAGCGCGGTCGGATCCGGAAGGGAGAGGGACGGCGCGTGCCCGGCCACGCCCTTCGTCTCGTTCCCGCCGACGTTCTTCTAACCGGTTGTCTAACCGTATGACAAGATCGATGAGCCCATCTAAATCCCGCGGTTCGTCCTTAGCCACCAGGTGCTCCTTAAGAACCAATGACAGTCCGTTTACAAAGGCGGCGCGGAGGGCAGTGCTATTCCAGCCGGACCTCGCAGCCGCGATGCGGATGTCGACTGCATAGGCAGCTGCGCTCCGACGCCCCTGTCTCATCGACAGTAGCACAGTTGAAGCGGTTTCTCCTCTATTAGGGTGATCGAACACGGTTCTGAACACCCTCACAAACCCATCATATGTCTGAAGGAGCCGTGAATTTTGCTCCCAGAGCGCTGTAGCCCAAGCGCGTGCCTCGCCGCGAAGCAGGTTTATTACATAAGCTACCTTGCTAGCATCGGTCGCGTACATAACTGGACGCTGTGCGAAGACGAGCGAACACTGCATAAGGAAATCCGCGCACGTCTCCACACAGCCTCCGTACGGCTCTGGGGGGCTTATGTATGCTTCCGGGGAAGGTGGGAGGGGTCGTTGAACGACCAGTGGAACGTCCATGTTACGCACAGGGTCTACGGGAGGGAGAGCCGCAGCGGCGCCCGGAGGGCGCGCTTCCACCTGCGCGGCGAGAGCCTCCACCCTGTGGTTAAGGAGGACGTTCTGCTCGGTCATCAAATCTAACCGAGTCGTGAAAGCGGTGAGGATCCGCTGCAACTCACCGATTACCCCTCCTGCGGACGCCTGCGCGTCCTGTTCTTCCATTGGCCGTTCAACAGCCGGTTGATGCCCCTCGGGATCCATGACGTTGGCCGAGATATCCTGTTGGGGAAAGTGAGGAACACGGACCCACAACAGGGGGCGCAAATGAACGGACAATGAAGAAGTCAAATAACAAGGTTTTACTGTTGTGAATTCGCACAACAAACACAACAGATCACAATTGTAAAAATAAACCAATTCCACTGGTGTCGTGTGGGCAGGCTCGACGATAGGAGACGTCCGTCCGAGTCGAACCGGAACCACCCAATTTCCTCTGCCACCGAACCCCGGGAATACTGGAGCCGCCAAGTCCCGAACTCCCAGGTGGCCACTGCCTCCGCTCGTCGGATCCGGTACTGCTGGTGAGGAACAGAAACAGTCAGATGTGGGTGCGGCTGCACCCAGCAACACGTAGGGTGGAAACACCACCTCCACCTCTAGTCACAAACAATACTGCAGTGTAGGGTACTTATCCGATATGAATCTAGTTCAGTCTTCAGCTGTCTTAAGCACAAGCAAAAAGGTTATTCCTCAGAAATGAGATGACTGGCTGAGTGCGTTACCTTCCTGGTAGAACGATATCTCGGCAATGAGATGGAGATGCCGTCCAGCTGATATACCCCTGAGCTGATGGATGTCAGCTGTTTCAGGTGATGGGTGACGGCTGTCACCTGGGCTGCTCCTGTGAGGCGGCAGCGCCCTCTGGTGCCTGGAGCCCGCACTCCAGGCGGGGCGCCCTCTGGTGGTGGTGGGCCAGCAGTACCTCCTCTTCAGCGGCCCACACAACAAGTTCGAATCCACACTCGTGGATAGTGGCCATGGCCACTGTTGACTTGTGAGCTGGGGCATTGTCTTGATGGAACAGCACCCCTTTCGTCATCTTTCCTGGTCGCTTCTTTTTGATAGCCTTGCGTAACTGTCTCAGTAGGTTAGAATAGTACTGTCCATTTATGATTTGTCCCTTTTCAAGATAGTCTACAAACACAATGTCCTTGGCATCCCAGAAAACTGAAACCATGACCTTCCCCACAGATGAAACGACCTTGACCTTCTTTGGAGGTGGTGACCTTGGGTGTTTCCACTGCATTGATTGTTTTTTTGTCTCTGGTTCAAAGTGGTGAACCCAACACTCATCCTGGGTAAGAAAATGTTCAATGTAATTGGCTGGATCCTCTTCAAATTGCGCCAAGTTTGCCTTCGACATGACTAGCCTGGTGCGTTTCTGATCAGGCGTCAGAAGACGTGGCACCCACCGAGCTGACACCTTGGACATTCCAACTTCTTCATGCAGAATGTATTCAATTCTCTCACGGGATATTTCCACAGCATCTGCTAGCTGATTAATCGTCGATCGTCTGTCGTCCATCACCATTTCATGAACAAGGTCAATGTTTTTCTGGGTTGTGGCTGTAGCAGGCCACCCAGACCTTGGGTCGTCTTCAAGGCTCTCTCTGTCCCTCTTAAATTCAGCTGCCCACTTCTGCACTGTAGATATGGAGGGAGCTTCATCCCCTAATGTAGCAACCATATCTGCATGAATGTCCTTGGGCTTTAACCCCTTCTTATGCAGGTACTTAATCACACCGCGATGCCAGATTTTGTCCATTTTTGCCATTTCCCTCTATTACGAACTTTCAAACTTGGCTATGAACCACAAACTACCTCACAACCTGGAAGAAAATAACACAGTTAGTCATCAGAAGAGTTGAACTTAATGCATGCCAAGTTTTATTGAAATGGCATTTCTCCTTCTTGGTGAGCCTTAGAACTTTTCAGCCTACCCTCGTACTTCGAAATGGAACTTGAGAGCAGCAGTTCACAGGGATAATTGTGACAGGTGACTTTAACGACAACAACAACAATAATTATGAAAATTTTTAATTGAGAAAATAGCAATTAAACAAAGCACTGTGAATATAAAATGATTCTCATTATGAATATATGCAAAAAATAAAACAAAACAAATGCAATACTGGTGATGGAATAAAAAAAACAACAGGAAAGTAAAACAGAAGACAAAACATTATTTTTCAAGAATTGGGTTGACAATGGTATCATATCGGTAAGTCAGCTGCTCAATAAAGATGGTTATCTTTGTTCTTATGGTGAATTTCTAGCCAAATTCAATATACCAGTGCCTCCAAAAGAATATGCTATTGTGTTTGATGCCATTCCATCTGGTGTACCATACCCTGTTAACTCAGTTGTTGGGAAATACAGACTGAATGTGGACCCCTTTTGTACATTTTGTCAGCTTTCTGAGGAATTCATTCTTCATCTTTTCTTTGATTGTATTTTTTGTTATACCTTTTGGAACGATATTTCTCTTTTTTTAAACAGGAATCTGGACATTCATCTTCAATTTAAAGTGGAATTTGTGTTATTTGGATACTTTAATGAACCCTCTACTAAAAAAATCATATCTGATCAAATTTCATAATACACACCAGCACATTTTTTTAATCAAAAACCCAATTTCATTGTTTTCTTGACTTATTTGAAACCATATTTGGAGACCTTGAAACACTGCACTAACAACAAAAAAAAGCTGTTAAAACCAAAACTTTATTAAGAGAATCAATCAATCAATCAATTTTTTTATATAGCGCCAAATCACAACAAACAGTTGCCCCAAGGCGCTTTATATTGTAAGGCAAGGCCATACAATAATTATGTAAAACCCCAACGGTCAAAACGACCCCCTGTGAGCAAGCACTTGGCTACAGTGGGAAGGAAAAACTCCCTTTTAACAGGAAGAAACCTCCAGCAGAACCAGGCTCAGGGAGGGGCAGTCTTCTGCTGGGACTGGTTGGGGCTGAGGGAGAGAACCAGGAAAAAGACATGCTGTGGAGGGGAGCAGAGATCGATCACTAATGATTAAATGCAGAGTGGTGCATACAGAGCAAAAAGAGAAAGAAACAGTGCATCATGGGAACCCCCCAGCAGTCTACGTCTATAGCAGCATAACTAAGGGATGGTTCAGGGTCACCTGATCCAGCCCTAACTATAAGCTTTAGCAAAAAGGAAAGTTTTAAGCCTAATCTTAAAAGTAGAGAGGGTGTCTGTCTCCCTGATCTGAATTGGGAGCTGGTTCCACAGGAGAGGAGCCTGAAAGCTGAAGGCTCTGCCTCCCATTCTACTCTTACAAACCCTAGGAACTACAAGTAAGCCTGCAGTCTGAGAGCGAAGCGCTCTATTGGGGTGATATGGTACTACGAGGTCCCTAAGATAAGATGGGACCTGATTATTGAAAACCTTATAAGTAAGAAGAAGAATTTTAAATTCTATTCTAGAATTAACAGGAAGCCAATGAAGAGAGGCCAATATGGGTGAGATATGCTCTCTCCTTCTAGTCCCCGTCAGTACTCTAGCTGCAGCATTTTGAATTAACTGAAGGCTTTTTAGGGAACTTTTAGGACAACCTGATAATAATGAATTACAATAGTCCAGCCTAGAGGAAATAAATGCATGAATTAGTTTTTCAGCATCACTCTGAGACAAGACCTTTCTGATTTTAGAGATATTGCGTAAATGCAAAAAAGCAGTCCTACATATTTGTTTAATATGCGCTTTGAATGACATATCCTGATCAAAAATGACTCCAAGAGTTCTCACAGTATTACTAGAGGTCAGGGTAATGCCATCCAGAGTAAGGATCTGGTTAGACACCATGTTTCTAAGATTTGTGGGGCCAAGTACAATAACTTCAGTTTTATCTGAGTTTAAAAGCAGGAAATTAGAGGTCATCCATGTCTTTATGTCTGTAAGACAATCCTGCAGTTTAGCTAATTGGTGTGTGTCCTCTGGCTTCATGGATAGATAAAGCTGGGTATCATCTGCGTAACAATGAAAATTTAAGCAATACCGTCTAATAATACTGCCTAAGGGAAGCATGTATAAAGTGAATAAAATTGGTCCTAGCACAGAACTTTGTGAAACTCCATAATTAACTTTAGTCTGTGAAGAAGATTCCCCATTTACATGAACAAATTGTAATCTATTAGACAAATATGATTCAAACCACCGCAGCGCAGTGCCTTTAATACCTATGGCATGCTCTAATCTCTGTAATAAAATTTTATGGTCAACAGTATCAAAAGCAGCACTGAGGTCTAACAGAACAAGCACAGAGATGAGTCCACTGTCCGAGGCCATAAGAAGATCATTTGTAACCTTCACTAATGCTGTTTCTGTACTATGATGAATTCTAAAACCTGACTGAAACTCTTCAAATAGACCATTCCTCTGCAGATGATCAGTTAGCTGTTTTACAACTACCCCTTCAAGAATTTTTGAGAGAAAAGGAAGGTTGGAGATTGGCCTATAATTAGCTAAGATAGCTGGGTCAAGTGATGGCTTTTTAAGTAATGGTTTAATTACTGCCACCTTAAAAGCCTGTGGTACATAGCCAACCAACAAAGATAGATTGATCATATTTAAGATCGAAGCATTAAATAATGGTAAGGCTTCCTTGAGCAGCCTGGTAGGAATGGGGTCTAATAAACATGTTGATGGTTTGGATGAAGTAACTAATGAAAATAACTCAGACAGAACAATCGGAGAGAAAGAGTCTAACCAAATACCGGCATCACTGAAAGCAGCCAAAGATAACGATACGTCTTTGGGATGGTTATGAGTAATTTTTTCTCTAATAGTTAAAATTTTGTTAGCAAAGAAAGTCATGAAGTCATTACTAGTTAAAGTTAATGGAATACTCAGCTCAATAGAGCTCTGACTCTTTGTCAGCCTGGCTACAGTGCTGAAAAGAAACCTGGGGTTGTTCTTATTTTCTTCAATTAGTGATGAGTAGAAAGATGTCCTAGCTTTACGGAGGGCTTTTTTATAGAGCAACAGACTCTTTTTCCAGGCTAAGTGAAGATCTTCTAAATTAGTGAGACGCCATTTCCTCTCCAACGTACGGGTTATCTGCTTCAAGCTACGAGCTTGTGAGTTATACCACGGAGTCAGACACTTCTGATTTAAAGCTCTCTTTTTCAGAGGAGCTACAGCATCCAAAGTTGTCTTCAATGAGGATGTAAAACTACTGACGAGATACTCTATCTCCCTTACAGAGTTTAGGTAGCTACTCTGCACTGTGTTGGTATATGGCATTAGAGAACATAAAGAAGGAATCATATCCTTAAACTTAGTTACAGCGCTTTCTGAAAGACTTCTAGTGTAATGAAACTTATTCCCCACTGCTGGGTAGTCCATCAGAGTAAATGTAAATGTTATTAAGAAATGATCAGACAGAAGGGAGTTTTCAGGGAATACTGTTAAGTCTTCTATTTCCATACCATAAGTCAGAACAAGATCTAAGATATGATTAAAGTGGTGGGTGGACTCATTTACTTTTTGACCAAAGCCAATAGAGTCTAATAATAGATTAAATGCAGTGTTGAGGCTGTCATTCTCAGCATCTGTGTGGATGTTAAAATCGCCCACTATAATTATCTTATCTGAGCTAAGCACTAAGTCAGACAAAAGGTCTGAAAATTCACAGAGAAACTCACAGTAACGACCAGGTGGACGATAGATAATAACAAATAAAACTGGTTTTTGGGACTTCCAATTTGGATGGACAAGACTAAGAGACAAGCTTTCAAATGAATTAAAGCTCTGTCTGGGTTTTGGATTAATTAATAAGCTGGAATGGAAGATTGCTGCTAATCCTCCGCCTCGGCCCGTGCTACGAGCATTCTGACAGTTAGTGTGACTCGGGGGTGTTGACTCATTTAAACTAACATATTCATCCTGCTGTAACCAGGTTTCTGTTAGGCAGAATAAATCAATATGTTGATCAATTATTATATCATTTACCAACAGGGACTTAGAAGAGAGAGACCTAATGTTTAATAGACCACATTTAACTGTTTTAGTCTGTGGTGCAGTTGAAGGTGCTATATTATTTTTTCTTTTTGAATTTTTATGCTTAAATAGATTTTTGCTGGTTATTGGTAGTCTGGGAGCAGGCACCATCTCTACGGGGATGGGGTAATGAGGGGATGGCAGGGTAAATGGGGAATCTTCTTCACAGACTAAGGTTAATTATGGAGTTCCACAAGGTTCTGTGCTAGGACCAATTTTATTCACTTTATACATGCTTCCCTTAGGCAGTATTATTAGACGGCATTGCTTAAATTTTCATTATTACGCAGATGATACCCAGCTTTATCTATCCATGAAGCCAGAGGACACACACCAATTAGCTAAACTGCAGGATTGTCTTACAGACATAAAGACATGGATGACCTCTAATTTCCTGCTTTTAAACTCAGATAAAACTGAAGTTATTGTACTTGGCCCCACAAATCTTAGAAACATGGTGTCTAACCAGATCCTTACTCTGGATGGCATTACCCTGACCTCTAGTAATACTGTGAGAAATCTTGGAGTCATTTTTGATCAGGATATGTCATTCAAAGCACATATTAAACAAATATGTAGGACTGCTTTTTTGCATTTACGCAATATCTCTAAAATTAGTGTCAGATCCCGTTATTTTTTTTAGATACACGGCACACGCTCACCCTCCGATGAGTGTGTTTGTGTACTAAAACCAGCTCTCCGTCTCTGGGGTCCGACCTTCGTGTCTCCACGGGTATTACCCGGCAGGGCTGCACAAAGGCTGTTCAAGCTGGCGGCGAGAAGATTCGTCTAGCCGCTCACTGCCTCCATCCGGACGTCCACCCCGCTGAAGCTGATCTCGCACCCCGGTCGAATAGCCTTCTCTGGAACCAGGATACGAACCGGCCACGCCCGTTAACGGCAGCTCTCCTCTTATGGATCAGGGCTCTTGGAATGTTGCTAGATTTTGAATTTAGTGACTCGTACAGTGAGTCCCCAGGATGTGTTAATTTCATTAAAAACCAGACTAACCTTTTAGAGCACTTTTTGATGTTGTACACCCAATAAACTTTAACTTTTACACCTTAAGAAGCATCAATAAATCCAATGTCCGAGCCTTATCAGTTTAACTGCATGCTTGGAAATTTATTGCAGGTTTTTCAAGTGCCGATAACATAATCAAAATAGGTTATATGATGATAATTTCACAACAGTAATTCAAGTATAATTAGAATAATGATTGGCAGAGATTCTTGTTTTTAATTCAATAATACTGTCTGATCTTACTTTGACTGGACTGGATTGACTTCTTAACAATTTTTCTAGGAGTGAGGGAAAGAGGTTTTTGAGGTTAAAGTCCCCAGCTCGATGAACTTGATTTCCTCTTCATCAGCTATTAGTCGTTAGCTGACCACGATCCTTGTGTGATGTTGTAATCCTTCAGGAAATTAATCCACATAAGAGTTTATTCCTTCTTCAATCAACCAAAAGTTGATCTAATCCATTCTGGTATGCTGTGATGTTCCTTGAGAGAGAAAACGTTGAAACTTCCCCACTCAGACTTAAGGCCAGTGATTATTCTCCAATGCCCTGCTACTCCATGACTGGACGGCCTGAGTGGGAATTGAAAACTCTCTCAAATGATCTCTTATGGCTCCAATCCTCTCACTCCACAATTCCAATTGCTGCTCACAAGATGGTCAAGTCTTGTGCTCTCCTCGTAGCAGGGGAGAAGTGACAACAGCACCCGTCCCTGGAAGAATAACCCCGTTTCCTGGTGTTTCACAGTTTATATATGTGATTGACTCTTGTTGTCCTCAGATGATCTTGGTTACTATGGGGACGCTGGTGACTCAAAACCTCCTCCCTTCTCCTTCCCTTACTGGAAGCCATCTGCGGCCCTTTGCCAGTAACTTATTTCTCAAGTTCCTCTTTTCTGTTAACACTTCAGCTTTTCTGAGAATTCGTTTTTTTAAATCATTTCTTTAAAATCACATCAATCATATTCAATCATTTCATTACAACTCTCTTTCACATAAAAACAATTCATATGATCATATACAAACATTTTCATTCCTTATTATTCATTTCATATTTTATCACATCTTAATCATTTGATCAGTTGTTTATCATCAGCTTCTCCTGCCTCGTTGCAACATCACTTCACTTCCTCTTTCTCTCTGACTCTGCACTCTTTATGAAAAACAACTTCTTCACTTCCTTTTTCCTCTGACTCTGCACTCTTTATGAAAAACAACTCATATAATCATTCATTTCACTTATTTGTAACATACTTTTTCTAATCAACTCTTAATTTTTAACACATTAATACTTCATTTAATCATACTTGTTATGTTAGAATAATTCTTTAGACATTACTTTTAACACATTAATTCTTCATTTGATCATAATAGTCATTTTAGAATCATCTTTAGACATATTCCATCGTCTTCACCACTGAGTTTATTCCATGGGCCTCCCCATTTGTAATGGAAAAGTCCGGTATGACCTCACTTACTCCGGGAAAGTACCAAACACTTCAGTTTAATCCAACAGCATGTATATTAATCCCATGGCACGTACTATATTCCAAGATGAAAACAAGCTGAAAGCAAGCTTAAAGTCATCTTTCCTGACACCCCCTCCATGACTTGAAGCTCTGCCGATCTCTCTATGCCTCCATAAAAACATCCTCGTCGTCGTCGACAGGGTGAAGGGTGAGCACTTCTTTTTCATCCACCATCGGAGACAGAACAGGAGGAGCTGGAGTTGAACGACACTCATCCAGCACCACGTACTCCTCTCCGCCCATCTGAAGATTGCTGTCGCCGTCAGAAGGCTGCTCTTCCAGTAGCGATGATTGTGATGGTAATCCCGATGGAGACGAAGTTGCCTCATATTCCTGAGATGATAATCCATCAGGGAACGATGGTGCGCATGGTGAAGTGGGGGTGACGGGTGTATAACACGGTGTAACTGGTGTAGATGGCTGTGGTGATGTATCCTTCGGTTGAGGTGAAGCTTCAGCGTGAATATCCTCAGGCTCGGGCTGTTGAAGGTGTTCGTCCAGGAACACCTGCGTGATGGCCTCCAAACACCAGTTCATATCCTCGGTCTGCACTCCAACCTCCACAGTGCGCTGTGGAGATGAACGTGGAACTGGTGGTAATGAAGGACCAATGGCCATGATCCGGCCATCGGCAAGATGAGCTGTGGAGAATCTTATTCCCGTAGGATACATCCACATTTTGGTAAACACGGGGCAATACATATATCCTTCTGGAGACACTATAGTGTCAGATCGTATTTGATCACTCAAGAGAGAATGCCAGATCATGTCTGCCTCGATCTCAATTTTTAAGTATGCTGCTGTTGGTACCTGGGGCAGAAAAGATGTATCCTTCCGTCCCAATATTCCTCGTGCCACTTGAACAGCGAAGTTGTTGCTATAACACGTCGGGCACCACAGAGTCGGTGTTATCTCCCAGAAGTAGAGCGCTTGTTCCAGGGTGGCTTGACAATGAATACATCTTATATCCCCCTATAGTGTAAGAGGAAATATTAGTCTTTTAACTATTATATTGCAAGCAAGCAAAAGAGTTCGTCGGGATTATTCAGATGCACGCCAGAGCCGCCTCATGATTACCGTAGGAGAGTGGGACTGTGATGACGTTACCATTCCCGCTGTAGCCGAAGCAGCTGCACACGGGAAGCAAGCATCATAGGTCGTAAACCATAACAGCAGGAGTAGTTGACTAACCATGGACAGCCAGTATAAAGCTGATAATATTCCCCATCCTAAGGCCCAAATTATGAGAAGTCCAAGTTTGTAGAGCCAGGGTTTCTTGCGTTGTACGGCTCCGGTTAACGTAGCTATGTACGCCAATAGGGTCAGGGCCATCACAGCTTCACACACAATGTCAGCTATCACTGCCGGGGCGTAAAAGATTGCTGTCATATCTATCACCATCCAAATTGTAATTGATGTGTACTGCCATATTCCCCAACAGTCAAACTGGAGAGTAAAGCGACCGAGGACGTGAGTGATGAATAAAGACAACCCTAAATCACTCTGACCGTAGTGCAGATTGATGATCGCCAATCTGACACATCCATGTAGTAGCGTTACTATTCGCAGTGGTTGTCGTAAGTCCCAACGGCCGACACAGCAGTATAGCAGCCATATTAACAGTAGTGCAATAAACTCCACTCTACTCACTTTGAAGATGGTGTCATTTATGCCGCCAGTATTGTTAGACATTGTGCTCTCTTATTCTTTTTACTTATCTCCTTAAGTTTGTACGCTGTTATGTAGATGCTTCTTCTTCCTTCACTCCCCCAAGGCAGAATGAACAGGGCGTGTCTCGGCGTCGGGCTTTGTAGGCTCCATCGCTCCTCCCCTAACGGAGGAGGGGCTCCATATCACTGCATTGTGTGCTCCTCCCACACAAACGCAGGGCGGCTGCGAAACTTCCTTTTATCAAAACATATCCAATTACTGCAGCAATAATAAGTCCTATTATGATTAACAGATAGGGCCAAAGATATCCAAACAAATGTCCAATCCAACCAGTCACTACTTCGAGACCTTCTTTAATGACCTCTCCGGTCTCTGCAGCGAAAGTGGTGATGATTCCTCCAGCGATTATTTGCGTTCTTTCCCACCAAGAACATTCATGCCGACTTCTTCCTTTTCCACAGCTCAACCAATGTTCTGCAGGCGATTCACATGTACCATTATTGTAAATCCGATTGGGTCCCAACCATTCGTAACCGACAATTTCTCGTCCTTCACATAAACTTTTCTTGATGGCATATCCTTCTTCAAGCATTATCAAAGCATCTCCAACAAATGGCACTATGTGGCCTAGGACCTGCTTCCTTTTCGACATTCCATGTCCCACATCCAACGTTGGGTGGAAAAGCTCTTATCCATTCGCCAGCACCGTTCTTCTCCCAAACTGTTTGATGGCCATAAGTGTCATACTCGCCGTCATAATAAGCGTCACAATATTCTTCCCAGCTAGGAACTTTTCTACAATTTTGGCGGACAAGGCTTATTGTGCATGTGGTATTAAGCCTATTACAAATCATTTTCCAGGGCCGTGGCGTAACATAAGGATTTGGTCTCCAGAGTACACTAGACCAAGTAGCTCTATCTCTGGAGTAGACCGTGGCGATGTATTGATATTTAACCCAATAATTATTACTTTGATCTAAACAGGGGAATACCCAATCTTCAACTTCATATTTCTCCATTCCCCACCAGGTGATGTCCTTACTACGCTTAACTCCTTCCTGCCATGCTTGAAGGGTCCCCTTAATGGTTGGAACCTGTAACAACTTTGTACAGTTATATACCTATCTTAGCCAATTCCCTGTCTTAATTTGGTCTATGGGACATCGAGGGGATTTACCAGAACCTTCAGCCAAATTATTATGGTATTCTGTCTCATGTAAGCTTCCATAGATTTTATTCGCCACGCATTGATCAATTTTGCTAAAATCTTCCCGAGGTACTGACCTTAGCTCATCAGGCTTTGGTAGTTTTTGCACATAGAATTTTGCTTTATGTGGACCTCGCAAACTATGCCCAGTCCACGTGTATCCCTTTGTAAAATTCCCCTCAAAATGTATCAGTGGAACGCTCCAGACCCACGGAAAAGTGTCATTAAGCCATTCATCATGTTTTGCCTCCTGTTTTTGTTTCCAAGTAATCCTGTCTATCAAATCAATAACTGGTGTAAGCACCATGTAATTTTGAGATTTACATCCAATAGGTCGATTCCAATAACATCTATCTAATTTTGCTACTTTTTCTTTTACACAATAATCATGAATCTTCTTCCATTTATTTTTAACCGCATTATCAATACTTTTAACTTTTGGTTCTAATACTTGCTGGGTATCTTGTGTTGGCGATGTAGGGAGTGGTTTAGTTTTTCTCTGTGTTGGTGATATCTTTGTGAACCCCACCAATGCTACTGGTGAGATGACGGTTGGTTTGGAATAAGGTATCCCTGCTCCCATGTTGGTAGCGTTGTTCAACGGAGGGATTATTGTAGATGTAGTATCCACTTTCGGCACTCTGCTGCGGGTGTTGTCACATGTGAGGTTATAATTTCCCCAATGTTTCCAGGTAGGCATTATCATTCTGCAAACATCATGTCTTGGTAATGCTGGAAAAACAGCTTCTTTTTCCCAATATCCTGCTCGATAGCCCAGTAGTACTCTGCATCCCCATGAGCAATACCAGGCTGGCTCGCCGGGTTCAGGTCTTATCCAAGTGCAGCCTACTTCTCTTCGCTCTTTTTGTTTTAACCGTAAGGTGCTTGCCACGATAATCTCTTGCTCCCTCACTTGTAGGTTTTGAAGGATTTCTGCTCCGGTGGTCAGGTTGTGATTGGTAGTGAATGTTGGAAATTCCCCACTGTCGTTCAAGTATTGCAGCCACTTATTCTTTTGCATCTGCTGGGTTAAGTTCTTCATCTTTGCCCATGTCTCTGTAGAATTCTGGTCCCATATCATGTAGATGTTTCTTGATTCAACTCCCCAACATGTCTGTTGGAAAGTCTTAGTTGTTGCGTACTGGACCCTGATATGGGTTAAGGTCCAGGGCGTACTACCATAGTGGTACAGGATAGCTAGAAGTACAGCAATGCCGACTAATAATGCTGTAAGTCTGGCCATCCAACTCCAACATTGGAGGCACTTTTTCTTCCATGGCCGGCTTTGTTGCTGCTGCTTTATTCCAACATTTTCATAGTAGAATTCACTCGGTACTGGTGGCAGCGGCTCCAGCTTTTGGGGTTGTTGCAGTAGTGGCATTTCTATGCCAAATTCTCCTTCTCTTGGTCTTTCGTTGATTCTTTGAGGTTGCATGGTGATCACGTTGTCTTCCCTTGGTTCTTCCATCTCGGAGATAGATGATCTTAGGTGCTGTTGTTTGTCTCGTGCTCCCAACAGAGACACTTGATGCTCATTGCTGAAGAAGGGTGATTAACAAGGGAGATGGCCATGGGAGTCTAATATCTAGTCCTCGCCACGCCCATTTCCAAGTGACAACTGTCACCTCCTTCATTTCAGGCGGTGGTCCTTGGGGTGTGTAGAAACACTGTGAAGATGCAGGATTCAATTCTCTACGTAGGTGCAAGATATCCTCATAGGCATTCCAATATGCCGCTCCATTGTAGACATACTGCGCCATCACAGAGTACAGAGGAGTCGATCTCCGAAATAATCCTCTTCCCGACTTTATGCCAAGTCGTACCAGTATAGCCTTTGGGGGTTGCCAAAGCCCCACTAGTACTCTGGTTCGCCATCCACTTCTAATAGGCGGAACACTTCCACCTTTTTCGATGTCAAGGTACTGTACTGTCGTACATATTGGCAAAGTTTGTTTCTCAATCAAATAAAAAGTTGAACCTGCCTCTTTTTGTTGAAGTCTTTTAAACATATAGGGACTACTGGTCCAGATCTGGAAAGATCCGAGCCAAATATCCACATACATTCCCTGTAATGGATCAACATAATTAGGTCCCCACCTTATTTTAAATCTGTAGCCCCTTTTCTGTACATACACTACGTTCAAGATGCAGGGGTATAAGTCTGGACACCGGGGAATTGGGTAAAACTTCCATCCGACCCCGGGGCAATTCCAGTGTTGTCCAACTTTGTTCACGATAGCTTCTAAAGGAGTGTATATTCCAGGCTCTGCAAGGTCAGCAGCTCTTTTATATGAGTCATTATCTACAAAATATCCTCCTGTTCCCAGCAACCATCCTTTTTCTTTGTAATCCTTTTGTGGCCAGCTTAAACATATTTTTTTGTAGGGTAATTCCAAATATGGTGTAAGTCCTCCCGGCCCGGAGCGTAGACTATTTACATTATTTTTATCTATCTATTTTTATTAATGTGAATCTTAAGTCTTTGAGTTGTAGGTAAACCACATTTAATATCCAAGGGTAGGTGTCTGGACATCTTGGAACCGATTGGGGCATTCTTCGGCGTCCTTTCATGTACCAATGCCGCAGACTTGCATCACTCAGCACTCGTTCAGCAAGTAATTTTTGTCCTGTTGTCTCTGTTAATTCGGCATCTCTTTTATATTCAGAATTTGTGACAAAATATCCTTTAGATGCTAGTTCCCAGTCTTCTTCTTCAAAATCTTTTTCTGGCCAATTTAAGTATAGTTTCTCAGCACCGAGGACACTTTGTATGTAGGGTCCAAATCTTCCTCGATTATTAATAATGGGTACTCTATTTACACTTGGTCCTTGCGACATTTTGCAAACAGCCGCTTCTTTTTACTTCTTCCTTGTCCCGCGGAAAATGGAGGGAAACATCCAGCGACTCCGAGGCTTTCTTGATTTTTCCTCACCTTGAGTCGGTTGGTCTAACGACTGCTGCTGTTCCTCCAGGAGGTCAACGTGTGCTCCAACAGAATAAACCCCCACATAGGGAACCAACACCATCAGCACTGTGAGCCGCACCCTAATTGTTTGGTCCGGCCTACTAGGAGTGTCTGTTCTGCTAGCCCCCTAGATTGTATCCTCCTCTTTCTCACCCATTCTTCGGGTGTCACTTGGTACTCGGCTGACTTCTTTTTCGGTTTTGCTGCTTTATTTCCCCAGGCGTCTAATCCAGTGGTAAAATAATACATGAGGGTTTCTCTGCCCCCTTTTTCTTGTGGCACCTCTTCTGCATCTTCCAGTAGAACTTCTGGATTTTTTAGAACTTCTTCTATCAATTTGGCCCAAGTTGTCAATTCCCAAGGGCCGATCCATCCTTCTTCTTGGGCTTTTTGCTGTTGATCATCTGTCAGTCCTCCCATCATGTCTGTATATCCGGGTTGCTCCGGATCTCTATACACTCTGAACACCAGTGGAATTTGCACTGCGTCTATCGGAGGGTCATAAGTTTGCCCATACTCTGGCCCCTGGGACCAACTTTGATGTATAGCTTCATGCAACAAAGACGGCTTTCGCTCACTACCTCCTGCAGCTTGGTCACTTCCTCCTGCTCTAGTTGTGTCCAACATCAAATAGACCCTTGGGGCCGTTGGACTCACGTCACCGCTGCCTTGATTCCCCTCAGCTTGATCAAGCGCAGTTGTTGCTGCAGGATTAGCCCAACAGGTTTCATCGGTGTGAAAGGTCCTCAGGGGGTCCAAGAACCTTCTCACTTGCCATCCGTCTGCTTTTACCACATGCAGTAGTCTTCCCATATGAGTTCTTGCTTTACACACCAGGCAATACTCGATCTCATGTCCATTCCAATAGCATGAACACACCTGCATATCTACATTGTCTCCACGTAGGTCCCACTGGGTGTAAAAGACCATTCTTGGCAAGTGGGTTAGTCGGCATAACCCACATACAAGTGCATCCAAAACCTTCACCGGCTTGTGAAGTAATTGCTTGAATTCATTTTTTGCCCCATTTGGAATTGGGGGTTTTCTAACCCCAGGTCCCGACCATTGGACCGTCAGCTGTACTTCTTCACAGCAAATCACACAGTGATTCTCAACTTTTTTCCACTGTAATAACTCCTTTTCATTAGATAAAAATCCTTTCTTTGCATGATATAATATCCTCAGAGCTCTGCCTGCCCAGAGGCCATCTCTTGTTCTTCTTAAGGTAACCACCCCATTGACAGTGGCCATTCTGACGAAGGGTGGAAGATCTTGGGTGTTTTTGGCCATGTTTAGCTCCTGGTTTCATCTAGTTAGGAGTTGGCTTCAGCTGCTATGTGACCCAGCTATCTTAGCTAATTATAGGCCAATCTCCAACCTTCCTTTTCTCTCAAAAATTCTTGAAAGGGTAGTTGTGAAACAGCTAACTGATCATCTGCAGAGGAATGGTCTATTTGAAGAGTTTCAGTCAGGTTTTAGAATTCATCATAGTACAGAAACAGCATTAGTGAAGGTTACAAATGATCTTCTTATGGCCTCGGACAGTGGACTCATCTCTGTGCTTGTTCTGTTAGACCTCAGTGCTGCTTTTGATACTGTTGACCATAAAATTTTATTACAGAGATTAGAGCATGCCATAGGTATTAAAGGCACTGCGCTGCGGTGGTTTGAATCATATTTGTCTAATAGATTACAATTTGTTCATGTAAATGGGGAATCTTCTTCACAGACTAAAGTTAATTATGGAGTTCCTCAAGGTTCTGTGCTAGGACCAATTTTATTCACTTTATACATGCTTCCCTTAGGCAGTATTATTAGACGGTATTGCTTAAATTTTCATTGTTACGCAGATGATACCCAGCTTTATCTATCCATGAAGCCAGAGGACACACACCAATTAGCTAAACTGCAGGATTGTCTTACAGACATAAAGACATGGATGACCTCTAATTTCCTGCTTTTAAACTCAGATAAAACTGAAGTTATTGTACTTGGCCCCACAAATCTTAGAAACATGGTGTCTAACCAGATCCTTACTCTGGATGGCATTACCCTGACCTCTAGTAATACTGTGAGAAATGTTGGAGTCATTTTTGATCAGGATATGTCATTCAAAGCGCATATTAAACAAATATGTAGGACTGCTTTTTTGCATTTACGCAATATCTCTAAAATCAGAAAGGTCTTGTCTCAGAGTGATGCTGAAAAACTAATTCATGCATTTATTTCCTCTAGGCTGGACTATTGTAATTCATTATTATCAGGTTGTCCTAAAAGTTCCCTAAAAAGCCTTCAGTTAATTCAAAATGCTGCAGCTAGAGTGCTGACGGGGACTAGAAGGAGAGAGCATATCTCACCCATATTGGCCTCTCTTCATTGGCTTCCTGTTAATTCTAGAATAGAATTTAAAATTCTTCTTCTTACTTATAAGGTTTTGAATAATCAGGTCCCATCTTATCTTAGGACCTCGTAGTACCATATCACCCCAATAGAGCGCTTCGCTCTCAGACTGCAGGCTTACTTGTAGTTCCTAGGGTTTGTAAGAGTAGAATGGGAGGCAGAGCCTTCAGCTTTCAGGCTCCTCTCCTGTGGAACCAGCTCCCAATTCAGATCAGGGAGACAGACACCCTCTCTACTTTTAAGATTAGGCTTAAAACTTTCCTTTTTGCTAAAGCTTATAGTTAGGGCTGGATCAGGTGACCCTGAACCATCCCTTAGTTATGCTGCTATAGACGTAGACTGCTGGGGGGTTCCCATGATGCACTGTTTCTTTCTCTTTTTGCTCTGTATGCACCACTCTGCATTTAATCATTAGTGATCGATCTCTGCTCCCCTCCACAGCATGTCTTTTTCCTGGTTCTCTCCCTCAGCCCCAACCAGTCCCAGCAGAAGACTGCCCCTCCCTGAGCCTGGTTCTGCTGGAGGTTTCTTCCTGTTAAAAGGGAGTTTTTCCTTCCCACTGTACCCAAGTGCTTGCTCACAGGGGGTCGTTTTGACCGTTGGGGTTTTACATCATTATTGTATGGCCTTGCCTTACAATATAAAGCGCCTTGGGGCAACTGTTTGTTGTGATTTGGCGCTATATAAAAAAAATTGATTGATTGATTGATTATCTCGGGTGTTGGAGTTATTCTGTAGATACACTGTTTTATTTTATCATGCATGTTTTGTGTTCTCTGCTCTGGTAGAATGTAGTTCTCTCTGCTCTGATAAAGTGTACTGTACTGATGTGATGGGTGAAGGTTACTTAAGATATGTGACATGAAGTGTTTCTGCAAGTTGTGGTATCTCTGTGTGCACGCTAAGCTCTTTTTCAGGACATGTGAAGATGACCCAGGCAGAATGCAGCCATAAGCGGAGCAGTGAGATAAAGAATAGATAATTGAATGTTCCAACCACAGTGTGATTATGATACATTAGTCCTTGTGTCAGAAGAAGTGTGATTAATCGTTAGATGTCTTAAACACATCTTAATCGAGCCCAAGATTAAAAAGGTTCTGAAAGTCCTGAATGTATTGTGCAATCAGCGGTTCTGCGGCAACAGCTCACGCGCTATCACTCCTCCCCTTAGGAGCTGTATCGCCCATGTATGTAGGGAAGTCCTAAATAAAAGAGCAGGAGCGCAGGCCAGACTTTAGTGTAGCTTTGGTGTACAGCCTGACTTGCATTCCTCGCGAGCTAAAATTGACTTTCTGTCTCACTGGTGTTTCTTGACTCTGTTTGTCTTGTTAAAGGTTTTAAGAATGTTTGGACGAGAAAATACCCAACATTGACTGGGGGCTACGTCCGGGATCTCAACAATACCGGAGGTGTCCGGCGGGGGTCGCCAAGTCCAGACATAAATCCTTGGCCAAAGTCCGATCGATTGATCGTGTCTGCAATTGTCGACCGCCGTTGGCATCGTCTGGTTGAAAGACAGAAAGAAACAGTAAATGATAAGAAGGAGCATGGGAACGTGATGTTTCACAGACAAGAAGATAATGAGACAGGGCCTGCGGCTCCAACAGTAGAAATGGTAGTAAAATTGGATACTACAAAACACAGTTAGCCAGAAGCTGAAATAAAGGAGAATAAACTCTATCCAGATTTACCACAGGGACAACCCCCATCATATGTAGACCCTACACAACACGTCATGAGAACCCGATCCAAAACACCAAAAGATGAAGAAAAACAACCTGGACCATCAGCCCCACCGGCTGATCAGGAACCAGGTGGATCAGGAGTCTATCCAATGATTCATGTGGCAAATCCACATACGTCAGGACCAAGAACTATTCTTGTGTACCGAACTTGGACACAAGCAGACGTTAAGGCAGCTGTGGAAGGTGTAACTCCCCCACGAGAAGATGTAGCCCAGTACATTATTGACGTAACCGCTTTGGTTAAATCCTACAATCTTAGAGGGGATGAAGTTCAACAAGTCATAATGGCAACTGTGACAAAGGATTGGGCTGATGTAAAAGGAGACTGGGATCCTGCAGAGGCAGACCACACTCCATTAGCCCATGATAGTCAGGAATTGGAAGATCGATTGGCCGCACTATTGCTGAGAATTAAGCAGAAATACCAGCAGAAGTCAAATTACACAGAAAATAAATCGCACAAAACAGAAAGATGATAAACCATTCGAAGACTATCGACATCGAATGGAAAAAGTTTTTAAAGTGCACAGTGGTCTTCTACCACTGAAAAATGATAGCGTGTATGAACAACAATTGAAAAATGCACTCCATGCCAACTCCAGATCAGATATCCGAGCATGGGTAGACAAACACATGATAACGTTCCCAACAGCTGGGTTACAAGAGTATGTAGACCCACGCCATACACGCAGAAAGAAATCTGAAAACAAAAAGGCAGCCCGCTACTGTATATACAAATTTGGCCCAGGCCTGGCAGTGCTCTTTGGATCTGTCGGAATTGAGACAAACTGAACAATTATTGGAGGAAGGTCTGATGACCTGTGAAAACAGAGTTTTTT